>NC_084630.1:24610023-24622523 GCF_033978795.1 Nerophis ophidion | reverse complement strand
ATGGGAGACAGGTCTGGACTGCAGGTGGGCCAGGAAAGTACCTGCACTCTTTTTTTACGAAGCCACGCTGTTGTAACACGTGCTGAATGTGGCTTGGCATTGTCTTGCTGAAGTAAGCAGGGGCGTCCATGAAAAAGATGGCGCTTAGATGGCAGCATATGTTGTTCCAAAACCTGTATGTACCTTTCAGCATTAATGGTGCTTTCACAGATGTGTAAGTTACCAATGCCTTGGGCACTAATGCACCCCCATACCATCACAGATGCTGGCTTTTGAACTTTGCGTCGATAACAGTCTGGATGGTTTGCGTCCCCTTTGGTCCGGATGACACAATGTCGAATATTTCCAAAAACAGTTTGAAATGTGGACTTGTCAGACCACAGAACACTTTTCCACTTTGCATCAGTCCATCTTAGATGATCTCGGGCCCAGAGAAGCCGGCGGCGTTTCTGGATGTTGTTGATAAATGGCTTTTGCTTTGCATGGTAGAGCTTTAACTTGCACTTACAGGTGTAGCGACGAACTGTATTTAGTGATAGTGGTTTTCTGAAGTGTTCCTGAGCCCATGTGGTGATATCCTTTAGAGATTGATGTCGGTTTTTGATACAGTGTCGTCTGAGGGATGGAAGGTCACGGTCATTCAATGTTGGTTTCCGGCCATGCCGCTTACGTGGAGTGATTTCTCCAGATTCTCTGAACCTTTTGATGATATAATGGAGCGTAGATGTTGAAATCCCTAAATTTCTTGCAATTGCACTTTGAGAAACGTTGTTCTTAAACTGTTTGACTATTTGCTCACGCAGTTGTGGACAAAGGGGTGTACCTTGCCCCAACCTTTCTTGTGAAAGACTGATCATATTTTGGGAAGCTGTTTTTATACCCAATCATGGCACCCACCTGTTCCCAATAAGCCTGCACACCTGTGGGATGTTCCAAATAAGTGTTTGATGAGCATTCCTCAACTTTATCAGTATTTATTGCCACCTTTCCTAACTTCTTTGTCACGTGTTGCTGGCATCAAATTCTAAAGTTAATTATTATTCGCAAAAAAATAAAAGTTTATGAGTTTGGAAATAAAATATGTTGTCTTTGTAGCATATTCAACTGAATATGGCTTGAAAATGTTTTGTGAATCATTGTATTCCGTTTATATTTACATCTAACACAATTTCCCAACTCATATGGAAACAGGGTTTGTACATCATTTTAGCATAGCTATGGTAAAATTGCTAAGTTTTGAAGTGAATTAGCTAGTCAAGTCTATCTTTTGTCCTTTATAGTCCTTGCTGTAAACTAAACTATCAATCCTCATCATTGATGTATAAACTATCAGACTGTGTGGTCGGTAGTAGTGGCTTTCAGTAGGCCTTTAACTTGTGTGATGACTGTATTATGCTGATAGTATATATTTGTACCATGAATTGATTAACGTGGATCCCGACTTAAACAAGTTGAAAAACTTTTTGGGGTGTTACCATTTAGTGGTCAATTGTACGGAATATGTACTGTGCTGTGCAATCTACTAAAAGTTTTAATCAATCATTTATGAATTATTTTTGACATATCAGGGCCATGTGATGATGACTTGACATGACATTATTACATACGGCTCCTTTAATCCTAGTTCAGATGAAACCAGCATGCGGGGGCTTGCCTTGAAAAATGTCAGCTTTCATTGCTTGGTAGACAAACTTTTCTTTTTATAAGGTAGTTAATTTTTGAAGACATTCCTGCTTATATTGTGGAAAAAGTGAGCATTATTCCACTTCTGAGTGACCTTTTTACAATAAAGAGCAGCGTGAGACAAGGGCGTAGAATTGGGTAGGGACGCTAGGGACACGTCCCTACCAATATCCAGCCGCTACTGTGTAGTCACTATCAATACAAGTGCTGCCCGTAATGTTTAGTCAATGATTATGGCACAGAAAGGGTTAAATGTCGGTCCCTGCTAGAAGTCCCACCTCTAACATAAATATCGCTCCCTGATTGGTTGCCACTTTCATGCTAACTTACGTGTGATTGGCTGTCCCCGCTGTCACTCCTTGTCACTCCTTCTGCTTGTAAAAGCTAGCCTACATGCTAGTTGCTAGCGAGCGGACGAGAGTGTCACGCCAAATTTCTTCCCCCCTACAAAAACCTTCCCCCCCATTTACTTCCGGAGTCATGATTAATACAGACGTTTTGTTAACGCTATATTATAAAAATATAACGCTATATTATAAAAATACAGACGTTTTGTTAACGCTATATTATAAAAAAAATTAAAAAACAATTTACAAACACAAGCTATGGGATGACGCATTTACTTCCTGGGTCACGTTTCCTCCTATGTCATCCCATAGCTTGTGTTTGTAAATTGTTTTTTAATTTTTTTTTATAATATAGCATTAACAAGACGTCTGTATTTTTATAATATAGCGTTATATTAGATCGCCAGATTTCACCTTTCCGTTTTATTTTTGAAATTATTTTTTAGTTTCATGTATTTGTGTAGAAGTGAGCAACGGTTTGAAAATACCAAAGTGGTGGAAATACAATAAACCCTCACTAGATGATCATGTGATTTTACAATGCTAAAATATAATTAATTAATATGAAGTAATATTCATATTTAGTAAAAGCCTTTTTGCTCAGGCAGTAACTGTACCATCAAGCTCTATGGCCATGGTCCTTAATGTATCTGTCATGCATCAACATATTTTTGGCCAGCAATTCATTTCTGTTACAGACCGGCGGAGGCACGTGTTTGGCTCTTTCAAATAGGAACAACCAGTGGACACTAATCTGCTTGTATTTGAGTATTAGTGACAAACATATTTACAGTACAAAAGCAGCAATAGAAAGAAGTAGTTGAAGGGAAAAATTGTGAGTGATTTAAACACAAGTTGGGGAAAAGATTATTACAGTTCATTTATGTTTATTTACAATTTTGTATTGCATGAATGTATTTCTGATGTTGTTGATGGACAGTAGGCTATGTTAATTGCCAGTATGATGCACAGTTGCACTACAGCCCTACACTAAAAAGTAAAGATGAGAACTCTTCGAAGTTGTCTCCTTTGCTTTCATTTGAGTTGCTTTACCCTATAACATCTGCATGACGTGAAATTATGATTGCTAATGTAAAAAAAAAAAAGTAAACTTTCAGAATGCTGCCTTGGAGCACTTTTGTGTCCCCACCAATCTCAAAATCAAACCTACTCCCTTGGCGTGAGACATTCTGGAAAGTCTAGGGCTGGACTGGTAGTTTATATCGTAAGGTTGGATTGGAGATGGTGTAACTAATGTTGTGGTCGGTGAGGCGAAACCTGCAAGGCTGAGCATTACGGAGCGAGAGTGTGTGCGGTGCTACAGAGATAGGAGGAGGGCCAACCCTGAGGAATGTCAGACATGTGGTGCAGACGTGTTCTTACCTGTGTATGTCTGCATGTGACAAAGGTGTCTCCTGTGCATTCTGGGTGTGTTTCCCTACTTGTTCTGCAGGTAGAGGTTCCTCTTTCTGTCCATCCTTTGTTTTCATCGCTATGTATGTTTAAGTTTGGGCTCCACATGGGGTAAAAAAAAAAAGAGGAAGTCACACACATTCTTAATTTCCTGTTGGCTAGGTGGTTCATGTCAAAATAGTACTGCTGGAAACCAAGCACTAAATGCAACGCTCGAAACAGACACACCGAACATCGGAGGACAAAGGTCTTCTGTAATTAGTCATTTCCTCTCGGAATGTGTTTGTCTCTGGAGAGTAGACTGAGGGGAACTAGGAAAAGAAGCAGTGCGGCAAAGGGTCCTCAAATTGTATCACCATGAGGGCTGTGCACTATGGCTGAAGACTGTATCACGATATGTCTTTTATGCTGTTGATATCTATCCATCCATTCATTTTCTACCGCTTATTCCCTTTTGGGGTCGCGGGGGGCACTGGCGCCTATCTCAGCTACAATCGGGCAGAAGGCGGTTTACACCCTGGACAAGTCGCCACCTCATCGCAGGGCCAACACAGATAGACAGACAACATTCACACTCACATTCACACACTAGGGACCATTTAGTGTTGCCAATCAACCTATCCCCAGGTGCATGTCTTTGGATGTGGGAGGGGCCTATCCCCAGGTGCATGTCTTTGGAGGTGGGAGAGGCTTATCCCCAGGTGCATGTCTTTGGAGGTGGGAGGGGCCTATCCCCAGGTGCATGTCTTTGGAGGTGGGAGCGGCCTATCCCCAGGTGCATGTCTTTGGAGGTGGGAGGAAGCCGGAGTACCCGGAGGGAACTGTACTTATTTATATTAATTCCATTGTTTGATTTATTATGAATGAAATAGATAAATGAACTGAACTGTTAGATTACTCGATAACTGAAATAATCGAGCTGCAACAATTGATCAAATACATAATTTAAAAAACAACAACTTCGATTTATACGCTGTTGCTTCGATGAATTGTTTCCTGAGCGTAACCAATATTACATGGATTAAATCCAGGCGACATGGAGTGCCCGGAACTTTAAATGTGCAACATGAGAGAGGTGGTGTGTGGGAGCCGTAACAGCGGAGAGTTTTTCGTTTTTTTTTTATTTTTATGATTGCACACATGTTAAAAGTGCAATTTCAATATTGACAATGTGTGTTTATTAGAAAAAAAATGTAATGGCAGGCAGAAACAATGTTGATTAAGTTCCAGTGATTGCCACACACACACTAGTTGTGGTGAAATTTGTCCTCTGCATTTGACCCATCCCCTTGATGACCACCTGGGAGGTGAGGGGAGCAGTGAGCAGCAGCAGCGTTGTCACGCCCGGGAATAATTTTTGGTGCTTTAACCCCCCAATTACAAGCCTTGATGCTGAGTGCCAAGCAGGGAGGTAATGGCTCCCATTTTTATAGTCTTTGGTATGACTCGGCCGGGGTTTGAACTCACCACCTACCCATCTCAGGGCGGACACTCTAACCACTAGGCCACTGAGTAGGTTATTTCACCTACCGTATTTCCTTGAATGGCCGCCGGGGCGCTGATTAATTTAGAACCTCTTCTCACTCCGGTGCTTACCAAAGGCATGCGGTAAAGGCAAGCATGCGCTAATTATTTTAAAACCTCTTCTCACTCCGGCGCTTACCAAAGGCATGCGGTAAATTTAGGCCTGCGCTTAAAAATTTGAGTGTGATGTAAGGATACCATCATGAAAAGCACATTTAATAAAAAAAACGTTATGGTCTTACCTTTACTTATAAATGAAGTCCATGCGCAGCTCCTTCTGATCAAAAGAATCGATAACTTGTTTATAGAAGTCTTCCTCATCTTTCTTCAGTTTTAGAAGTCTCTCTGTCTCTATGGAGATCTTCCTTTATTACCTCCTGCTCCGATTGAAAGTCCAGTTTACAAAACTGTTTTATTTTAGATATGTAATCCTCCATGTTAAAAGTCCAAGCGAGAGGAAAAAATAAACACCCGCTGCTCACTTTTGCTGCTTGTTGTCACTTCTTCTGCAGCCGAGTAGTCGCAAGAAGGATCACTGGCGCCCTCTACCACCAGGAGGCGGGAGTCATTTAATGACTCATATTTGACACACGCAGCTATGGTATATTAATAAAACATAGCTGTTTACTGTTCTTTTTAGCATATTCAATAGCTTGGAGCTTAAATCCTACTGAATAGCTCTTAATCTTCTTCCCTTTATGCGATTTCGAATGATTGAAATCAGCCTCCTCCATTTTGAAAATGATGACAGATGAAGTGTCACTTGTGACGTGACGAGTTTGACCCGGCGGAAATTCTAGGCATATGCTAATTATTTGGCGAAACGAGTTTGACCCAGCGGAAATTCTAGATATGCGCTAATAAAAATAATATTTTGCAAAACGAGTTTGACACGGCGTTAATCCTGAGCCGGCGGTAATGCTAAGCATGCGCTAAGTATTTTGCGAAAAGAGTTTGACCCGGCAGTAATTCTAGACAGGCGCGTACAATATACCCGGCGGCAATTCAAGGAAATACTGTATATTCCCTAAAATAAGCATTGAGGCTATAAAGTGCATATAATCTGATTACTTGATTAAAAAAAATAAATAAAAAAAAATGATACATCCTGCAGCCCTGTTTGAAAGTTTTACTTTTATTTACAAAGCAATAAATCCACTGTGTGTGGTCATTGTTTTATGCTCTTTTGTGATCATTTGTCAATAAACACAGTCATAATGTCTGAATCAAACCGTTTTATAAATGTTAAGAGTTTAGGCAATCATTTTTTGAGGCTTTGGTGAGATACTCAAAATCAGGAGGCAAGCTACTGGTAGCTCACGGGCCACCTGTTGGAGACCCCTGCTGAGTTGCAGAGCTAAGTCATAGCAAGCAGAAAAGCTATGTGTTTACGTTTTGTCTTTTGTAGTCCCCAAATGTTATGAAATTACAATGACGACTCTGTTTGGGAATGGCGTAGGCGAGCAATATTGACAGACCACAAAGCTAAACTCCAAATGCAACAAAGGCCTTTGGTGAGTCCCTTTCATCAAGGTGCTGTGGATTCCATCATGTGTCTACTTGTTGGCATACAGAAAAAGCACATGGCGAATCCACATCCTTGAAGCCGAGGCTGCTGGATAGAAGTGGTGCTCGTGGAACATACTTTACAAGCCATCATTCTTCCCCCAAGGAGGTCAAACTTTAGTACTTTGATATGTTTATCAGTAATAATTCACATGAAACGAAATAGTAAAGTGGATACATTCATATCCTCCCCTGATGAGTATTTATTGTCCGTGTGAGATAGGAAGTCCAAAGTCTTCTCTCATGCCACACATGATATTCAGTGCAGAAGTGAAGGTACGAAGGCTGATTCTCACTTTCACTGCGCCGCTTGGCCGACTGCTACTCATTTGCAACACATGAGATTTGCAGTGATAACTTGAGAGAGAAGTTGTGGCCAATCTGGAGTTGTTGGCTTCCAATCACAATAGAACAGAAAAACTCACTGGTATTGAAAGCAACCCGTCAAGTGTCTATATAGATACACTAGGGGTGTAACGGTACACAAAAATTTCGGTTCGGTACGTACCTCGGTTTAGAGGTCACGGTTTGGTTCATTTTCGGTACAGTAAGAAAACAACAAAATATAAATTTTTGGGTTATTTATTTACCACATGTGTAAACAATGGCTTGATCCTTTTAACATTGGGAACACTATAAAAATTCTACCCACGTTAATCCACATTAAACTGCCTCAAGTTGTTGCTTTGATTAAATAAAATGACAAAACTTTTCTTCTACATATAAAAAGTGCAAAATTAAACAGTTTCAAGTCAACTCATCATGCTTAATTTATTACAGCATTTGGGAAGTCTGTTGTTGACTTTTATTATACACACACACACACACACGCACACACACACAGCAAAATGAGCTAACGTAACGCTAAAAGCTAATTAGCCTTCACCTCAACTATGAGCGAGCTGAGCTGCAGTTTAAGTTTCTAGATGTTTGTAATAGTTGTGACTGGGAAGTGTTTTTTATGATTTGGGAAGTTTACGATGTCAGCTGCTCACCTGCTAAACACATATCTGCTCATCTCGACGCAGGAGCACTGACTCCATGCTTTCTGAATACGCACTGCTGATTGGCTGTTACATCGCTCTGAATACGCACTGCTGATTGGCTGTTACATCGCTCTGAATACGCACTGCTGATTGGCTGTTACATCGCTCCGAATACGCACTGCTGATTGGCTGTTACATCGCTCTGAATACGCACTGCTGATTGGCTTTGTATGTAACCAATCAGATGGTTGTGTGGGCGGGACAATGCTGGGTGCTCACTGCTCAGACAGAGCTCCAGAGCAGCTTGCTAAGACTTTTGTTTACAAACTAGTTCGATACACCCTCGTACCGAACCGAAACCCCCGTACCGAAACGGTTCAATACAAATACACGTACCGTTACACCCCTAATATACACTATTGTTCTTTTTTTTTTGTTTCTTTATAAATGTCTAATGATAATGTAAATGAGGGATTTTTAATCACTGCTATGCTGATATATACATATATATATATATATATATATATATATATATATATATATACATATATGTGTGTATATGTATACACTACATGTATGTATATGTATATATACAGTGTATATATATATATGAACGTATATGTATATATACAGTATGTAGGTGTGGGAAAAAATCACAAGACTACTGTCTGTAAGCACCTTCCGTTGAGAATGGCAATCAGGTTTCTTGGAAGAAACCTAATGTTTGACCCGGCAGTAATTCTAGACAGGCGCGTACAATATACCCGGCAGCAATTCAAGGAAATACTGTATATTCCCTAAAATAAGCATTGAGGCTATAAATTGCATATAATCTGATTACTTGATTTAAAAAAAATCAGGTTTCTTGCAAGAAACCTGATTGCCCTTTCAACGGAAAGTGCTTACAGACATCAGTCGTTTACCAAGCAAAGGTAACACGCAAGGACATTAACACATCCGACACGTACGTAGGATTAACTGAAGGAGCGTTCAAAACAAGATGGAATAATCACAACGCCTCCTTTAGAAACCAGACTTTGCGGAATTCTACAGAACTCAGCAAACACATTTGGAACCTCAAAGACAATAATGTTGAATATTCAATAACATGGCAAATTCTTGCATCCAGCACACCTTACAACAGTGGTAATAAAAGATGCAACCTATGCTTAAAAGAGAAACTGTTTATTATATATCATCCAGATCTATCATCCCTCAACAAGCGCAGTGAAATCATTTCAACATGCCGCCACAGACGGAAACACCTCCTAGGTAACACATGAGCCAATCACCACACCCTACGCCTGCTTGTACCCACCCACTCTGTGCCCTATATAAACCATTGTATGTGAATGCTTCCATTAAAATCTCCTGATGATTGAGGGAACCCCTCATGAAACAGTTCTGTAGAGATGAAGTAGTCTTGTGATTTTTTCCCACACCTACATATTGCGCTCTACCACGGTATCGAGCACTATTCTCTGGATAATCCAATCAAGACATATATATACAGTATATATATATATATATATATATATATATATATATATATATATATATATATATATATATATATGAATGTATATATGTATATATATATACAGTATATATATATATATATATATATATATATATCAATCAATCAATCAATGTTTACTTATATAGCCCTAAATCACTAGTGTCTCAAAGGGCTGCACAAACCACCACGACATCCTCGGTAGGCCCACATAAGGGTAAGGAAAACTCACACCCAGTGGGACATCGGTGACAATAATGACCCAGTGGGACGTCGGTGACAATGATGACTATGAGAACCTTAGAGAGGAGGAAAGCAATGGATGTCGAGCGGGTCTAACATGATACTGTGAAAGTTCAATCCACAATGGATCCAACACAGTCGCGAGAGTCCAGTCCAAAGCGGATCCAACACAGCAGCGAGAGTCCCGTTCACAGCGGAGCCAGCAGGAAACCATCCCAAGCGGAGGCGGATCAGCATCGCAGAGATGTCCCCAGCCGATACACAGGCAAGCAGTACATGGCCACCGGATCGGACCGGACCCCCTCCACAAGGGAGAGTGGGACATAGAAGAAAAAGAAAAGAAACGGCAGATCAACTGGTCTAAAAAGGGAGTCTATTTAAAGGCTAGAGTATACAAATGAGTTTTAAGGTGAGACTTAAATGCTTCTACTGAGGTGGCATCTCGAACTGTTACCGGGAGGGCATTCCAGAGTACTGGAGCCCGAACGGAAAACGCTCTATAGCCCGCAGACTTTTTTTGGGCTTTGGGAATCACTAACAAGCCGGAGTCCTTTGAACGCAGATTTCTTGCCGGGACATATGGTGCAATACAATCGGCAAGATAGGATGGAGCTAGACCGTGTAGTATTTTATACGTAAGTAGTAAAACCTTAAAGTCTCATCTTAAGTGCACAGGAAGCCAGTGCAGGTGAGCCAGTACAGGCGTAATGTGATCAAACTTTCTTGTTCTTGTCAAAAGTCTAGCAGCCGCATTTTGTACCAACTGTAATCTTTTAATGCTAGACATGGGGAGACCCGAAAATAATACGTTACAGTAGTCGAGGCGAGACGTAACAAACGCATGGATAATGATCTCAGCGTCTTTAGTGGACAGAATGGAGCGAATTTTAGCGATATTACGGAGATGAAAGAAGGCCGTTTTAGTAACGCTTTTAATGTGTGCCTCAAAGGAGAGAGTTGGGTCGAAGATAATACCCAGATTCTTTACCGTGTCGCCTTGTTTAATTGTTTGGTTGTCAAATGTTAGAGTTGTATTATTAAATAGAGTTCGGTGTCTAGCAGGACCGATAATCAGCATTTCCGTTTTTTTGGCGTTGAGTTGCAAAAAGTTAGCGGACATCCATTGTTTAATTTCATTAAGACACGCCTCCAGCTGACTACAATCCGGCGTGTTGATCAGCTTTAGGGGCATGTAGAGTTGGGTGTCATCAGCATAACAGTGAAAGCTAATACCGTATTTGCGTATGATGTCACCTAGCGGCAGCATGTAGATGCTGAAGAGTGCAGGGCCAAGGACCGAACCCTGGGGAACTCCACACGTTACCTTAACGTAGTCCGAGGTCACATTGTTATGGGAGACACACTGCATCCTATCAGTAAGATAAGAGTTAAACCAAGACAGGGCTAAGTCTGACATACCAATTAGTGTTTTGATACGTTCTAATAAAATATTATGATCGACGGTATCGAAAGCAGCGCTAAGATCGAGGAGCAGCAACATAGATGACGCATCAGAATCCATCGTTAGCAATAGATCATTAGTCATTTTTGCGAGGGCTGTCTCCGTGGAGTGATTTGCCCTGAAACCGGATTGAAAGGTTTCACATAGATTGTTAGACGCTAAGTGTTCATTAAACTGCTCCGCAACAATTTTTTCAAGGATTTTTGAAATAAAGGGAAGGTGAGACACCGGTCGGTAGTTTACCATGAGGTCAGGATTGAGGTTAGGTCTTTTAAGAAGAGGATGAATAACCGCTTTTTTGAATGCTAGGGGAACAGTGCCCGAGGAAAGTGATAAGTTTATAATATTTAGCACTGATGGACCTAATAATACAAAGAGCTCCTTGATCAGTTTCCCAGGAAGAGGGTCAAGTAAACATGTTGTCTGTTTTATTCCATTTACACGTAACAATTCCTCTAATGTTATTTCCTCAAAACGAGAGAAACTATTTTGGAGGGCAGTATCCGCCGTATATACCATCGTATCAGTGTTAATAGAACCCCGTTGTAGTTGGGACGCATTGTCTTTAATCTCCTTTCTAATGACTTCAATTTTCTTACTAAAGAATTGCATAAAGTCATCAGCTGAGTGGGTTGAGCTACTGGAAGGGGTCCCTTGTTGGGTTAGCGATGCTACCGTACTAAACAAAAATTTAGGATCGTTTTTATTACGGTGGATGAGATTTGAGTAATATTTAGCTTTAGCTAAGGTAAGCATGCGTTTATAAGTTATTAAACCATCACTCCATGCTTGATGGTGCACCTCAAGTTTAGTCGTGCGCCATTTGCGTTCCAGCTTTCTACATAATAATTTACGAGCTCTAGTTTCTTCTGTAAACCCCGGGGTGCGCTTTTTTGGAGCCTTTTTTAACTTTAGCGGTGCTATGTTATCAATGGTTTCGCGCAGGGCGTCGTTAAAGTTGTTAGTGAGGTTATCAATAGAGCCCACATACTTTGGGAATGGTGCCATTACCGAGGGCAGTAGATCAGCAAGAGTTGTCGTTGTGGCTGTATTAATGTTACGGCTGCTATAGCAGTTATTATTATTATTAGTTTGACGAACATGCGTCTGAACCTCGAATTTTATAAGGTAATGATCGGACAATACTTTAGTATACGGGAGTATCGTAACTTTTGAAACGGTGATACCCCTGACAAGCACTAGGTCTATCGTATTACCGTTGCGATGCGTGGGTTCATTTATTATTTGTGTGAGACCACAGCTATCAATTACAGTCTGGAGCGCTACGCACGGTGGGTCCGATGGGGTATTCATATGGATATTAAAGTCCCCCATTATGATTATATTATCGGCGTGTGTCACTAGATCAGCAACGAACTCTGAGAATTCATTGATAAAGTCCGAATAGGGCCCTGGGGGGCGGTAGATAACAGCCAGGTGTAGAGGCAGCGGTGTGACAGACCTCATAGTAAGCACCTCAAACGATTTATATTTATTATTTATGTTAGGACTAAGGTTAAAGTTTTCGTTGTATATTAGTGCGACCCCCCCCCCCCCCACCCCTTTTAAGCGGACGGGCAATATGCGCATGTGTAAAGTTAGGAGGACATGCCTTATTTAGCGCAAAAAAGTCGTTTGGTTTAAGCCAGGTTTCGCTGAGACCGATGACGTTAAGATTGTTGTCTCTGATAATATCATTAACTAACAACGTTTTGGGAGACAATGATCTTATGTTTAAAAAACCTATATTATAGGTAGTG